>NC_038245.2:32451970-32463618 GCF_000004515.6 Glycine max
ACGAATTGCTAAGCCGATTGAAATTCCTCGGTAGACAAAAAAGAAAAGAAATGGGAAAGAAGAAGAAGAACTCTCTTAGCCTAAGATATTTCTATTATTTACAAAAGTCTATTGAAAATAAAAAAAAACAAAATATAACATAGATCGTTACCAAAAATCAGTGAACACAAACCCCCCCCCCCCCCCCCCCCCAATTTTTCGGCAAACGAAACCCATCCATTCTTGTAACCGAGAGAAAAAGAAGATTGAAGAAAAGTGAAAGAGAGGAAAGGAGAGTGAAGAGGGAAAATGAAGAGAAAGATAAGATAAAAAGGGGGAAAAGAGAGAGAGAGAGAGAGAGAGGACAAAGAAAGAGGAGGAGGACAAAATAGAGTTGTCATTGTTGTCAGTGAGGGAGGGGGATGAAGCAGGTGAGCCACTCGGAACTGACCCAAGAGTTGGGCTTGGTGTACCAGTTTCGGGGGGGTTTGTTGATGGAGAATTTGACGGAAGAAATGAGAAGAGGGAAGAGAGGAGAAGAAGAAAACGTTTCAACAGAGAGAAAAGATGAAAATTTTGAAATTCAAAAAGCTATAAAAAGATAGGATTGATGGTTGATTTTTTTTTTCCTTCTTCTGCTTCTTTATGATAATAAAAATTGAAGAATGACTAACTTATCCCATAAAGTTACAATTGTTGGAAAATGATATGTTAACCATAAAAGTAATAGGTGTCAAATAAAGAGAAGGGGATAGTTGAGTAATTTTCTTAGCCTAAGATTTGATTAAAGAGAATATAAGATATGTAAATATAATATATAAAGATATAACATTAGATAAATTTAAAAGGGTATATCAACATACATTTTTTATTTATATTAAAATATAAAAATATTATAATGAAATCTACAATAAATAGGATAATTATTTAAATGTAATTAAATCTAAAGGCAACATGATGCATTGAATTAAATTTCAAAACATATATATGGGGTTTTCAAGTAGGCATAACATTATGCCGTATTGCATGCACTCCACTAGGGCTGGTCATCGGTTGGTTTTGTGCCAAAAAATATTTGAACTGACCAAAACCAACCACCATTGTTTTTTATCCGTGTCCGACAGTAAGAGATCTTCAAGTGGTCGGTCCTCGTGTTCGTCAGGTAGTGGGTGTAACGGATGGGTTTAGACAGGCTGGCACAAATAGAAAGAAATTGGCAAATTACCTTGTTTTTTCCTGCGTGTTTTGAAGTGTCGACAATGAAGCCACACCATAGGGCTTTGTGTATGGCTTTAACAAGTGAAGCAACAAAAGTCTCATATGCATTGACTGTTAACTCGTTGGCAAGTGTACCAATTTGTCACAAGTAGTAAAGTACTCGGAAGTTCGAGTGTCGAATCCACATGGACTTTGTTTGTACTTAGATTAATGCAAACCCAATTTAAAAGCAATAGATAAGTAATTTAAAATAAAGATAAGAAAATATAGGAGATAAGATAAAGATTTAAAAGAAAAAGATAAAAGATTGAAAGATCAAGATAGAGGATAAAATATTTAAATTGAGATATGATAAAGATAAGAATAACTACTTCTAAGAAAACCCAAACATTAAAATAAGGAATAACTACTTCTAAATTAAAGAAACTTCAAACAATAAAATAGGGAATAAAATCGATATAATAAATTTGCTAAAACCTAACAAGTCTAATTAGCCTAGAGATATGGATTCAGGATTTGTCTCTTATCAATACCAGTGAACTAATTCTGCCCCACATCTATCCATCTACTTGCCCCTGATGCCTCATGATGACAAGCCTACCTTAATTACCTATCTTCCAAATGCCCTTTGCGAACACTTAATAACTAAGATGCATTAAGATTAAATTCCAGATGTTTGCTAAAGCATTGGCATCGGGTCAATGTTAACCCTATGATTTCTTTCTTTTGTTGTTCTATTAAGCGTTACCCTCTCCCGAGTGGACTAACCCTTAAAATAGATTCACGCATTCATTCCTTACCCCTAATTAGGCTTTACCCTCTCCCGAGTGGACTAAAGACTAACAGAAAATAAAGACTGAGATGCAGAATAAATAAGAAAGAAAAGCAGATAAAAGAACCTGGAAGGAAAACCCTCTAATGATAACCCGATAATTTCTTCCTTTTATTGTTCTATTAAGCGTTACCCTCTCCCGAGCGGACTAACCCTTAAAACAGATTCAAGTATTCATTCCTTACCCCTAATTAGGCTTTACCCTCTCCCGAGTGGACTAAACCCTAACATAAAATAAGGTCCGAAATACAGGATAAATAAGAAATAACGGTAAATAAAAGAACCTGGAAGGAAATCCTCTTTTTATTGATAACTCTAGAAATGCTCCATACATCATTGGCTTTTTAGGCCTGCCAGGCCCTAGCTAGGGGATTAGCCACTCATGGTCATGAGGGCTTTACAATGAGAAAGGGGTGAAAGAAAGAAAGGGAGTAAATGAAACCCCTAGGATAGGTGGTTCTGTTGTAGTGTCTTTTGTCCCTTGGACTGACTCTCTATTTATAACTGCTGAAGTGGGCTTTGGGTCTTCGTAGGCGTGCTTAGCGCGACACCCCACGCTTAGCGCATGTACTTCCTGGCCCGCTTAGCCCGTGACGCGCGCTCAACGCGCGTATTGGGCTGGGCCTTCTTCAAATTTTCTTCTTTTCTTCAATTTTTCTGCCTTTTTTTCTTGTTACACCTCCAATTTTTATATCTGTAACCAAAAATTCAATTTAATTAATTTTCTAACTTTTAATCACAAATAACTGTTAAATAATTAATTTCAGGCCAATATTTGACTAATTTTCTACTATCAAAATACAATTATTTAGCAGTTATCATTGACTTATTCTACCAAGCTTTGTGTATGGCTTTAACAAGTGAAGCAAGTGGTCTAACGTGATGACTCCCATAAATAGATAATGAAAATATTAAGAGAACAACAAAAGTTCGATCAAAGAAAATGTGAAAGAGAAAGAGAAATTCACACCACAGAGAAAGAAATTGAAGTTATTAAAATATCTGAAAATAGTTTTTAGATGCAAGTGAAAATCAAGCTTAGATTCAACTTCTAAATAAATAAATAAAAACTTGAACTTTACACCCTTCAATACCATGAGTCCATGATTGATTTTTGCTTGGAAAATGGAAAAGGAGGAAACAAAAATGTTCTTTTGCAACTTACAAAAGTTATATTATATAATAATAAAAAAGTTGAGTTTCGAAGATTGGCAGAGTGTTTTGTGAGTTTCAATGTCTCAAACTTTGAGTATGTAACAATTGAGAAGCAGCATTAAGAGTAATAAACAATATGTTACATATACTTGGGTCGATTTGGAAATCGACGGAAAATATTACTTAAATCTGAATTTCAAGGATTAGGTCTTCAATTTCCTTTTCTTCCTTCCTTTTATACTCTTATCTCCTCTTGCCTCATTTCTATTATAGACAACTAAACCTACTTTCTTCTTCTCCCCTCTGTAAAACATAGGTGGATAGGTAGCCTAATTAGCCTTGGTTTGTTTCTGATTTTAGACTCTACTTAGGTCTTATTTCTTATTTTATTCTTTCTTATTAACTTCCAACACTAGGGTATTAATAATATATAATTTTAATCTTAACAATAATAATAACAACAATTGTACTAATAAAACTGATAACACTACTAACAATAATACAACAAGAATAACAATAACAATGACAACAATATTTTTAATGAAATAGCTAGCAAGGTCATAAAATGATCCCTTTAAAGTTCATTCAACTATTAAAAATGTGGGTTGTTACATAGTAGATGCATTAGTCTTTCTCAATCACTTTATAAACTTTAAGGAGTACCTCTTTAGTCTAAGTTTCCAACCACTTTGCATAGTCAGCCTAATTTTAACAAGCCTTATAATAATTAGCTAATGAGCATATCGAAGGTGAAACGAGATTGTTGGAGGCAACAGGGCCTCTACAACATTATCATGTTTTCTCGACATGATATACACTACTACAAATAAGGTCTTCTATAACAATTCCATAGAGCCTTCCATGACGGTTTTTAATTGTCATGGAATCCACTGTCATTGAATATGGATTGCTTTCGATGACAGTTATAAAACTATCATAGAATATATTGCATTTTTACTTAGAAAAAAAAATCCTTTTTTGCATGTAGTTTTCTGATTATTTTTTCGGAAAATCATCATAGAAAATGAAATTTCTATGACGGTTTTCTGGGAACCGTCATAGAAGATGGGCTTTCTATGACAATTTTCATGATAACCATCATTAATGTCAAGATTTCTATGACAATTTTATTAAGTTTGGTTGCATCCGAGTCACATTGGATTGTATCAAACAGTTAAATCCCTGAGGTTTTGATGTTAGCAAAATATAAATTTTATGTATTAGCCTTTCATGCTTAAGTGTCAGGTTCATCTATCTTTATGAGATACAAGTAGAAAAGCATGAACAGAAAAGCTCTAGACGATAGCCAAAGTATCAGTCATTGAAAGATACCACTTCAGCGTCAAGTCATGAGAAGACAAGTACTTTAGAACTTGGCTCATAGAAAAAAGCAATGGAACAATTACTTGATCCTCAAGTACTTGATACAATCATCAAAAAGTAACATTCATAAGTTTAGTAAGTAATTCGTGTCATAGCGCAAAAAAAGGGAGATTTAAATTGTCTTGTCTTGATATTCTTAATTCCTTTTGTCTTATCTTGTTAATGTTTTATTTCATTTATACAATGAAAGTCAGCTTTAATCACAAGGCGACACTGGCAAATTATACTTCTCTGGAGATATGTTGTAGAAAGTGTTTGTGGTCCCCACTCTTTCTTTATGCATAGTAACAACCTTGTGTAAAGCACCAAAGCTATTAGATAATGACTAACTGAAGTCTATATAAAGCTTAAAGATGTTTCGATGTAGCTCCATTGGAGCTTGTAGGCCTTGGATCTTCTTCATCAATGGAGTCCTTTGCTTCTTGAATTTTATTGACAACGGAATTGAGAAAAAGAAGAGTTGAGAGGAGATGCCACTTCAAGGAGAAGATGAGTTAAGAAGAAGCTCACCACCATAGGAAGCCACGGATAAGAGCTTGGAGGTAGGAGAAGAAGAATGGAGGGAGAAGGAGAGAGGGAGCACGAAATTTGTGCCTCAAAAGAGGTCTGAACTTTGAAGTGTAATTCTCAAATGATCAAAGTTCAAAAAATGCACACACATGACCTCTATTTATAGCCTAAGTGTCACACAAAATTCGAGAGAAATTTGAATTTCACTAATTATGATTAGTGAATTTTAGCTATGGTTCAACCCACTAATCCAAGATCAAGTCCAAGATTCTCCACTAAGTGTGCTTAGGTGTCATGATGCATGTAAAGCATGAAGGACATGCACAAAGTGTGACTATATGATGTGGCAATGGGGTGTAGCAAGCAAATGCTCACCTCCCCCTGTAAAATTTAATTGGATTGGGCTTCTCCCCATTCAATTAAATTTATTTTCCAACACACACATCAAATATTCACTTAATGTATATGAAATTACAAAACTACCCATAATACAAAAACTAGTCTAGGTGCCCTAAAATACAAGGGCTAAAAAATCCTACATTTCTAGGGTACCCTACCTACATTATGGAGTCTTAAATACAAGGCCCAAAAATAATGAAACCTTAATCTAATATGTACACAGATAAGTGGATAGCCCATGGGCCCGAAAACTATCCTAAGGCTCATGAGAACCCTAGGGCCTTTTCTTGCATCTCTGGCTCAATCTTCTTAGAGTCTTCTATCCAATGCCCTTAGGGGATAGGATTGCATCATTCCCTACCCCTTGAAAAGGATTTGACCTCAAATCTAGAGGTTCTTGGAACTCAGGGATTCTTTCCTCAACACCTGTAAAAAGAATTAAAACATATGTATTAGTGATGTTGGGTATGTCATAGTAGGGTAAGGACTGAAAACCCCTTTCCTGGCCATCTTCCCATGAGAGAACATAGTTCCTCACCGACTCAATGAGTGGTGCTACAAGCATAGAAAAATATGGGACAAAGCTTTTGTAAAAGTTTGTTAAGTCATTGAAGCCCCAAATTTCCCTTATACTTAGTGGAGAAGGCCACTTAGGAATGACCTTTATTATCTTAGGGTTCATGGGAAGTCCTTGATCCCTACTTAAAATGTTAAGGAAAGTAATGGAATAAAACATACCTTTTTCTTTAGTTTCATGTTGATTATTCCTACAAAAAATTACGACAAACCTAAGGTGTCCCATATGAGCACCTAGATTTGTATTGAAACAAAAAATAAGAACAAACCTACCTAATGAGTTCCTATGTACACAAATCATGAATATGTTGGGTGCATGAGTGATTTTACAAAAGAGGGTTGCACCATTCAACACATTCATCATACCACCTATCATAGGGATTTGGTGCCTCATAATACCTATTTTGGGCACCAACAAAGCACAAGGATTTAAGCTCTTACAAACCAAACCCTTATCCAACAACTCCTTTACTTGAGGAATAACCTTAAGCTCAAGAGGTATGGCGGTGCTATGGGATGTTTCCCTTGATAGGAGAAGGTAGAAAGATTATTTAAGAAGGAGTCCTCTTTTTCCTTCCCCTTGGCCTTTGTAGACAAGGCCTTACTATCCGTCTTTTTCTTTTGGTTTTCAACTTTTTTTCCCATCCCTCTTATCTTTCATAGTTAGTTGATCTTTGGCCACCTGTAAAGGTGCTTGAGGATGCAACACAAATTTAGTGCCAAGATGGGTGAGTGTAACCTCATTACTTAGGCCATTGTAAATGATCTTCCTATCAAATTGCCATGGTCTTCCTAAAAGAATATGCCTTGCCTCCATGGGAACTATATCACAATTAACTTCATCATTATATGGCCCAATGGAGCAAGGTACCTTCACTTGTTGGTTAACTATCATTTTTGCTTGTTCATTGAGCCATTGAAGTTTATAAGGTTTTTGGTGGGGAATGATAGTGAGGTTCAACTTGGAAACTAATCTTGTGCTACAATAATTGCAACAAGATCCACTATCCACAATGAGAGAACAAGTTTTATCTAAAATTTTGCATCTTGTATGAAAGATGTTCTCTCTTTGGGATTGAGATAGATCACAAGATTGACCTACAAGGAACCTTCTAGCCATTAAGAGGTCACCTAATTCATGGGGGTAGACTTCCTCACTAGACTCTTCACCCCTTACTTTATCTTCACTTCCACTAGAGGAAGGGGAAGAAGTAGTCTCCTCTTAACTACTATAAATGTCTTGACCCCTCATAATCATGGTTTTCTTTGCGGGGCATTGAGAGGCAATGTGACCTCTCCGAAGACATTTGAAGCATTCAATGTTGCTAGTCCTTTCTTGGAAACTAGTCTTAGGGGTGGATTTCTCTATGGTCTTACCCTTATCTTCCTGGGGTTTTGAAGGTGCAGCCCCGAAAATTCCTTGGGCCTTGTCCTTCCTTGAATAAGAGTGAAAGCCATAAGATTTTTAGGAAGGCTTTCTTTTAAGTTGTTGCTCCACTCTTATACAAAGTTGGACTACCTCATCTAGGTCCCTATATGGAAGGAGTTCAACCTTATCCCTCACTTCTATATTAAGCCCACTAAGGAACCTAGCTATGCTTGTTCTTTCAACCTCCCTAAGTCCAGCTCTTTAAAGGAGTAGTTCCATTTGTTGTCTATATTCTTCAAGACTCATACTCCCTTGTCTAAGCCTTTGGAGCTTGTCCATAAGCTCCCTTTCATAGTAGGAGGGAATGTGTATCTTCCTAAGGGCACTCTTAAGATCATTCCAATACTCTACTGGAGGATCCCCATGAATCCTTCGTGCCCTAACAAAGGAAGTCCACCAATAGAGGGCATACCCTTGAAAACTAAGGGTAACCAATGGAACTTTTCTATCTTCGCTAATATGATGGCAAGCAAAGAGCTGATCAACCTTCATCTCTCAATCTAAGTAGACCTTAACATTATCTTTTCCATGGAAATATGGGAGGCTAATGTTAACCTCTTGAGGCCTTCTATCCTTTTCTCTTCTTTGGGAGTGATGTTTAGTATGTGAACTATGATGCCCTTTATAATAGTCGCTATATTCTTCACTTAAACTCTTGCAAGAGTCATGACTACTATAGGAGGCATGTTTTTCTCTTTTCATTTCTTTCATTATTTTTCTTCTCTCTTCCTCTCTTATTTTCTCTCTTTCATCTTGACTTATTTCTTCCACTCTTTGTTTTTCCTTTTTCTTTTCTCTATTGTTTTTCTTTCCACAACTTAAGGGATCTCAACTCATCTAATATCTTATACAAGGGGTCTTCAGGAGTAGAACCCTCACCATTAACACTAGATGAAGAGTGAAGACTCATGTTGGTTCCTAAGTTGTGGTTCTTTCTTGTTGGGGATTTGGAAGCAAAAGGTAAAAGAAACTATGGTTGAAACTAGTCAAAATAAACACTAAAAGAGGTGTGAAAGATAAGGTAAAAACTAATTGGTAAAAGGCAAGCTATCTAGGTGATCTGATAAGGGAAGGTAAATTAAAGAAGATATGAAAGTAAGCAAGAAATTAAAGTGCAATAAATGTAAACTAGGCGGATCCTAAGAGTGTTTGGATGACCTCATTTAAGGTTCCTAACAAAGCACTCACTATCCTAAGGGAAAATTGCCTAAAATTATTACACACAAATGGAAGTAGGGTGAGCTATTGGAGGCTCCCAACTTACTTCCAATGAAAGACCTTTTTGTTACAAAATTTGAAAGAAAAGCAAATTGCCAATTACAAAAATAAAGTCTTCAATTTTGGTGGCTTTTCTCTCTGTGGTGTTTCACTCAATTTGGAGTGCTTCTTAGTCCAATAGCTCATAAGGTGGTTGGCCCCTTGCTTCTTGACTCAAATTCTTCAAAGGATGACACCAATCCTCCTTTTGAATTCCCTATGTGGCAACTCGCAAACAAGGAAACAAAGAGACAATAAATAACCAACGATGAAAAAAATGAAATTAAAGTTAAACCAATAGAGTTTTAACAAGACAAATTTTCAAGGATTATTAAAAAATTAAAGCAATGAAAAGCACATAAAAGCAAGCTAGAACTCAAAGAGAAACTTAGAATGGCTCTAGAGTAGAGTAAAAAAAAACTAAAAAAAAGGACTCAAGAAATCTCTAGTTTTGGAACTTGTTTTCACACTAATTTTCAATTGAAATTTCAGAACTAAGATTGGTATAAAATATGCACCAATTATAGAACAAATTTAGAGCCAAAACAACAAGCACACTTCCCTTTCACTTTTTTTTCCTGGACTTTGATTTTTCAGCCAAATTATGTGGTTTTTATTGTTTTTTCCTTTTATCAAAATCGCTTGGTTATTTTTTTATAATTTGTTCCCAGATTTCTAGAAAATTTAGTAAAAATTTCAGCTCAAAATTCATAGTTACCAATTCTCAGTAATTTATACAAGTTCGTATGTTCAAGTTGCCAGCACCAGCGATTTCAACCTAGAAATCAAGAGTAGTATTTATGTTGCATAAGGCTTGGATAGTTACAATTTGTGTTTGATTATGCTCAATTATCTTGAATAACACAATTCAAGAGAGCTTAAGACTTATTTTGATTCACAAATCCAGCCACAACTTAGCACCACAACTCAATTTCATCATAGGCATCATGTAGGAAACTTAGAAAACAAAAAAAAAAGTTCAACAACAAGATTACTTCTAGGAATTGATTAGAACATGTTATGAACTAAATAAAATGCATGAATTAGACTCAAAATTCAAAAGATAGGCTAAGAATTATAAGAATACATGAACAAATGTATCTAGAATTCAATCAACAAAATAAAAATTCAACACAAACTTAGAACATAATGTGACAATTACTATGACTAAACATGACTCTAAGACAACATCGATTAAGTGATTTACACTTAGTGATGCAATCCTCCCTAGGAAGGGACCAGTCACTAGAGCCATAAGCAAGAGGCTCCAATAGGGTTGGGCTAGAGCTGCTAAAGAAGGCACTAGGGTTCTCATGAACCTTAAGGTAGATTTCTGAGCCCATGGGCCAAGGTTGGGTCCAATTATCTTTTTACATATTAGAATAGGATGTCATTATATTTGGTCCTTGTATTTAGGGCTCTATAATGTAGGTAGAGTACCCTAGAAATATAAGATTTTTCAGCCCTTGTATTTTAGGGCACCTAGACTAATTTTTGTATTAGGGATAGTTTTGTAATTTCACATACACTAAGTAAATATTTGATGTGTGTTTTGGGAAATAAAATTTAATTGAATTGGTAGAAGCCCAATCCAATTAAATTTTAGAGTGGGAGGTGAACATTTTCTTACTACACCCCATTGCCACATCATATAGTCACACTTTGTGCATGTCCTTCATGCTTTACATGCCTCATGACACCTAAGCACACTTAGTGGAGAATCTTGGAATTGATCTTGGATTAGTGGGCTGAACCATAACTAAAATTCACTAATCATAATTAGTGAAATTTTGGCTCCAAAGTTTGGCTCCACAAATTCAATTTCAAATTCAAGTGAAATTTGAATTGAAATTCAAATTTCCCTCCAATTTTGTGTGACACTTAGGCTATAAATAGAGGTCATGTGTGTGCATTGTTTTCAACTTTGATCATTTGAAAATTAAACTTCAGATTTCAGAGCTCTCTAAGAGCAAAAAATTTTGTGCTCTTCTCTTCCTCTCCCTTCATTCATCTCCTTCTTCCTCCAAGCTCTTATCCATGGCCTCCTATGGTGGTGAGCTTCTTCTAGACTCATCTTCTCCTTGAAGTGACGCCTCCTCTCTCTCTTCCTTCTCCATTCCGCTGCCATTCATCTTCCAAGAAGCAAAGGAATCCATTGATGAAGAAGATCCTAGGCCTACAAGCTCCAATGGAGCTAACATCATGTGGTATCAGAGCATCTTCATCTAGGTGATGTTCTTTTGCTTCCTCTATCTTTTTGTTCGGTGAATTCTCTTTAATTCCATGTTCTTCATCTTATTCTCCATGTATATCCTCCATTGTCTTGTGGTTTGGTGTTGTTTAGAGTAGATTCAAAAAAAATAAACCAATTAAATCATAGATCTACACTTGTTCTTGCATTTCTATGGTTCAAATTTTGTAGATCTACTCTTGAATCATGTTTTTGTGCTGATTTTAGGTTCTATAATTTTTCATTCATAATATTCTTGTGCTGAACCTTAAATCTAAATTTTCTTCCAAAATATTGATTAGAAAAAAAAAACACAAAAATCTAAGTGTAAATCACTTAATCCATGTTGTCTTAGAGTTATGTTTAGTCATAGTACTTGTCACATTATGTTCTAAGTTTGTGTTGAATTTTTATTTTGTTTATTGAATTCTAGATACATTTGTTCATGTATTCTTGTCATTCTTAGCCTATATTTTGAATTTTGAGTCTAATTCATGCATGTTATTTAGTTCATAACATGTTCTAAATCAATTCCTAGAAGTAGTCTTGTTGTTGAACTCTTTCTTTTGTTTTCTAAGTTTCCTACATGATGCCTATGATGAAGTTGAGTTGTGGTGATGAATTGTGGCTGGATTTGTGAATCAAAATAAGTCTTAATGATGCAATCCTCCCTAGGAAGG
>NC_038245.2:32463718-32468109 GCF_000004515.6 Glycine max
TACAAAAACTAGTCTAGGTGCCCTAAAATACAAGGGATGAAAAATCTAATATTTCTAGGGTACCCTACCTACATTATGGAGCTCTAAATACAAGGACCAAATATAATGACATCCTAGTCTAATATGTACAAAGATAATTGGACCCAACCTTGGCCCATGGGCTCAGAAATCAACCCTGAGGTTCATGAGAACCCTAGGGCCTTCTTCAGCAGCTCTAGCCCAATCCTCTTCGAGCCTCTTGCTCATGGCTCTTGTGACTGGTCCCTTCCTAGGGAGGATTGCATCTTCCCCTTCCCCTTGAAGAGGATTTGACCTCAAATCTGTTAGTTCCTCCTCCTCAATATCAGCTCCACCTGCAAAAGGAATTAAATTAGAAATGTTAAAAGTGGTGCTGACTCCATACTCTTTTGGGAGGTCCAACCTATATGCATTGTTATTGATCCTCTTCAAAACCTGAAAAGGTCCATCCCCTCTAGGGCAAAGCTTGGATTTCCTTTTAGTTGGGAATCTATCCTTCCTAAGATGGAGCCAAACCCAGACACCCTCATTAAGAACTAGCTCTTTTCTTCCTTTATTGCCTTTAGTTGAATACACTTTTGTTTGGTTCTCTATTTGGTTCTTAACCCTCTCATGCAACTTCTTTACAAAATCTGACCTAGATTTCCCTTTTTTATGTATAAAAGAAGTGTCCAGTGAGAAGGGAATGAGGTCTAACGAAGTTAGGGGATTGAACCCATAGACAACCTCAAAAGGGGACTGCTTCGTGGTTCTATGAACACCCCTGTTGTAGGAAAATTCTACATGAGGAAGATACTCATCCCAAGACTTATGGTTGCCTTTCAGAAGAGCCCTTAAAAGGGTGGATAAAGACCTATTCACTACGTCTGTTTGCCCATCAGTTTGTGGATGACAAGTGGTAGAGAAAAGAAGTTTAGTTCTTTGCTTAGCCCATAAGGTTTTCCAGAAGTGGCTAAGCAACTTAGCATCTCTATCTGACACAATGGTCCTAGGAAAACCATGGAGTCTCGCAACTTGCCTGAGAAAGAGTTTTGAGATGTGGGAAGCATCATCCACCTTGTGGCATGGTATAAAGTGTGCCATCTTGCTAAACCTATCCACCACCACAAAGATAGAGTCTACACCTCTTTGGGTTCGATGAAGCCCAAGGACAAAGTCCATACTAATGTCTACCCAAGGTGCAGAGAGGATGGGTAAGGGTATGTATAGCCCATGAGGCATCACCCTAGACTTGGCTTGTAAACAAGCCAGACACCTAGTGCAATGCTTATGGACATCTTTCTTCATATGGGGCCAATAAAACTTTTCTTTGAGTAAGATAAGGGTCTTGTCTATCCCAAAGTGGCCCATGAGCCCATCCTCATGGCTTTCTTTCACAAGTAATTTCCTAATGGATCCTTGGGGTATGCAAAGCTTTCCCTCTTTGAACAAATACCCCTCAGCCAAATAGAATCCATCTTGGGCCTTTTTCCCACAACTCTTGTAAATGGGAGAGAAATGTTCATTTAAAGCATACAAGTCCCTAATATTATCAAATCCTAAAATTTGAGCTCCTAGGGAGCAAAACAATGTGTGTCTCCTAGAGAGGGCACCAACTACCACATTTGTTTTTCCCTTTTTGTATTTGATAACATATGAAAATTGCTCTAGGTTCTCTACCCATTTTACATGCCTCTTGTTTAACTTGCTTTGCCCTCTAATGTAATTAAGTGATTGATGATCACTATGAATGACAAATTTCTTGGAAACAAGGTAATGTTCCCAAGTTTGGAGGGCTCTTATTAAGGCATAAAGCTTTTTATCAAGGTGGGGTAGTTAAGGGTGGCATTGTGAAGTTTTTCACTAAAATAAGCAATAGGGTGCCCACCTTGTAACAATACAACTCCAACTCCCACTCCAGAGGCATCACATTCTAGCTCAAAAGTTTTAGAAAAGTCAGGAAGAGCTAGAACAAGTGCCTTAGTAAGCTTTCCTTTGAGCAAAGCAAAGGCTTGCTCTTGTTTTTAACCCCAGGTAAATGCCACATTCTTCTTCACTAGCTCATTGAGAGGTGATGCAATTGTAGAGAAATTAGGAATGAACCTTCTATAGAAGCTTGCTAACCCATGGAAGTTCCCAATATCTCCCACACTTTTTGGGATGGGCCATTCTTGGATGGCCTTGATTTTCTCAGGGTCCACTTGGACCCCATTTCTACTAACTACAAAACCTAAGAAAACTATATTATCTACATAAAAAGTACACTTCTCTATATTTGCATTGAGGGTGTTTTTCCTAAGGACTGAAAGAACTTGCCTAAGATGTCTTGAGTGATCATCTAGGCTCCTACTATACACTAAAATATCATCAAAATAAACGACTACAAATCTACCATTGAAATCCCTTAAGACATGATGCATAAGCCTCATAAAGGTGCTTAGTGCATTAGTGAGCCCAAAAGGCATCTCTAGCCATTCATACAAACCAAACTTGGTCTTGAAAGCGGTTTTCCACTCATCACCCTTTTTCATCCTGATTTGGTGATAACCACTTTTAAGATCAATTTTTGAAAAGATATTGGCACCATGCAACTCATCAACCAAATCATCAAGTCTAGGAATGGGGTGCCTATACTTTACAGTGATGTTGTTAATGGCCCTGCAATCTATAAACATTCTCCACGTACCATCCTTTTTGGGCACCAACAACACTGGCACAGCACATGGGCTTAGGCTCTCTTGGACCCAGCCCTTCTCCAACAATTCTTTAACCTGAGGCTCTATCTCCTTAGTCTCCTGAGGGTTAGTCCTATAGGCTGGCCTATTTGGAAGGCTTTCTCCTGGGACTAAATCTATTTGGTGTTCTATTCCCCTTAAAGAAGATAGCCCAGGTGGTATCTCTTTGGGAAATATATCACCATATTCATGTAAGAGTTCATGGACCTTTGGGGGTAAGGTCTCAAATGTAGGAATTGTGGCAGTGCTAAGGGATGTTTCCCTTGATAGGAGAAGGTAGAAAGATTGTTTCAGAAGGAGTGCTCTTTTAATATCACCTTTTGTTGCAAAATGATTTTCCTTCCTAACAATCTTGTTGGAGGAATCCTTTCCCTCTTTTTCCTTCCCCTTGGCCTTTGTAGACAAGGCCTTACTATCCGTCTTTTTCTTTTGGTTTTCAACTTTTTTTCCCATCCCTCTTATCTTTCATAGTTAGGTGATCTTTGGCCACCTGTGAAGGTGCTTGAGGATGTAACACAAATTTAGTGCCAAGATGGGTGAGGGTAATCTTATTAGTTAGGCCATTATAAATGATCTTCCTATCAAATTGCCACGGCCTTCCTAAAAGAATATGTCTTGCCTCCATGGGAACTATATCACAATTAACTTGATCCTTATATGTCCCAATGGAGAAAGGTACCTTCACTTGTTGGTTAACTATCATTTCCCCTTGCTCATTGAGCCATTGAAGTTTATAAGATTTTGGGTGAGGAATGATAGTGAGGTTCAACTTGGAAACTAATCTTGTGCTACAACAATTGCAATAAGATCTATTATCCACAATAAGAGAACAAGTTTTATCTAAAATTTTGCATTTTGTATGAAAGATGTTCTCTCTTTGGGATTGAGATAGATCACAGGATTGACCTCCAAGGAGCCTTCTAACTATTAGGAGGTCACCTTCTTCATACGGGTAGACTTCTTCACTAGACTCTTCACCCCTTACTTCATCTTCACTTCCACTAGAGGAAGGGGAAGAAGTAGTCTCCTCTTGACTACTATAAATGTCTTGCCCCTCATAATCATGGTTTTCTTTGTGGGGCATTGAGAGGCAATGTTACCTCTCTCAAGACATTTGAAGCATTTAATGTTGCTAGTCCTTTCTTGGGAACTAGTCTTAGGGGTGGATTTCAATATGGTCTTACCCTTATCTTCCTGGGGTTTTGAAGGTGCAGCCCCCAAAATTCCTTAGGCTTGGTCCTTCCTTGGATAAGAGTGAGAGCCATAAGATTTTGAAGAAGGCTTTCTTTTAAGTTGTTGCTCCACTCTTATACAAAGTTGGACTACCTCATCTAGGTCCCTATATGGAAGGAGTTCAACCTTATCCCTCACTTCCATTTTAAGCCCACTAAGGAACCTAGCTATGCTTGTTCTTTCAACCTTCCTAAGTCCAGCTCTTAAAAGGAGTAGTTCCATTTGTTGTCTATATTCTTCAAGACTCATACTCCCTTGTCTAAGCCTTTGGAGCTTGTCCATAAGCTCCCTTTCATAGTAGGAGGGAATGTGTATCTTCCTAAGGGCACTCTTAAGATCATTCCAATACTCTACTGGAGGATCCCCATGATCCTTCGTGCCCTAACAAGGGAAGTCCAACCACTGTTTTCGACAGATTTGCGCGAG
>NC_038245.2:32468470-32475609 GCF_000004515.6 Glycine max
CTTTTCTTTTCTCTCTGTTTTCTTTCCACAAATGAAGGGATCTCAACTCATTTAATATCTATACAAGGGGTCTTAGGAGTAGAACCCTCACCATTAACGCTAGATGAAGAATGAAAACTCATGTTGGTTCCTAAGTTATGGTTCTTTCTTGTTGGGGGTTTGATAAAAAGGTAAAAGAAACTATGGTTGAAATTAGCCAAAATAAACACTAAAAGAGGTGTGAAAGATAAGGTAAAAACTAATTGGTAAAAGGCAAGCTATCTAGGCTGTTTGACAATGGAGGGTAAAGGAAATAAGCTATGAAAGTAAGCAAGAAATTAAAGTGCAAGAAATGCAAACTAGGCGGATCCTAAGAGTGTTTGGATGACCTCATTTAAGATTCCCAACAAAACACTCACTATCCTAAGGGAAAATTGCCTAAAATTATTACACACAAATGGAAGTAGGGTGACCTATTGGAGGCTCCCAACTTACTTCCAATGAAAGGCCTTTTTGTTACAAAATTTGAAAGAAAAGAAAATTGTCAATTACAAATTACAAAAAAAAAAGTCCTCAATTTTGGTGGCTATTCTCTCTTTTTTGTTTCACTCAATTTGGAGTGCTTCTTATTCCAATAGCTCTTAAGGTGGATGGCCCCTTGCTTCTTAACTCAAATTCTTGATGGGATGACACTAATCCTCCTTTCCAATTCCCTATATGGCAACTCACAAACAAGGAAACAAAGAGACAAGCAATAACCAAAGACCAAAAAATGAGATGAACGCTAAACCAAAAGAGTTTTGACAAGACAAATTTTCAAGGATAATTCAACAATTAAAGCAATGAAAAGCACATAAAGCAAGGTGAGTAAAAAAAAAAAAGACTCAAGAAACCTCTAGTTTTGGCACTTGTTTTCACAATAATTTTCAATTGAAATTTCAGAACTAGGATTGGTATAAAATAGGCACCAATTGTAGAACAAATTTTGAGCCAAAACAACAAGCACACTTCCCTTTCACTTTTTTTTCCTGGACACTAATTTTTCTGCCAACTTGTGTGATTTTTCTTATTTTTTCCTTTAATCCAAATCGCTTGGTTCTTTTTTTATAATTTTTTTCCAGATGTCTAGAAATTTAGTAAAAATTTCAGCTCAAAACACGTAGTTACCAATTCCCAGTAATTTATACAAGTTTGTGTGTTCAAGCTGCCAGCACCAGCGATTTCAACCTAGAAATCAAGAGTAGTGTTTATGTTACTTAAGGCTTGGATAGTTACAATTTGTGTTTTCTTATGCTCAATTATCTTGAATAACACAATTCAGGTAAGCTTAAGTGATGTAAGCTCCATTGGAGCTTGCAGGCCTAGGATCTTCTCCTCTCTCTCTTCCTTCTCCATTCCGTTGTCATTCATCTTCCAAGAAGCAAAGGAATCCATTGATGAAGAAGATCCTAGGCCTACAAGCTCCAAGGGGAGCTTACATCACTTAAGCTCTCTTGAATTGTGTTATTCAAGATAATTGAGAATAAGCAAACACAAATTGTAACTATCCAAGCCTTAAGCAACATAAACACTACTCTTGATTTCTAGGTTGAAATCGCTGATGTTGGCAGCTTGAACATACGAACTTGTATTAATTACTTGAAAATTTGTCTTGTTAAAACTCTATTGGTTTAGCTTTCATTTCATTTTTTTGGTCTTTGGTTATTGCTTGTCTCTTTGTTTCCTTGCTTGTGAGTTTCCATATAGGGAATTGGAAAGGAGGATTGGTGTCATACCTTGAAGAATTTGAGTCAAGAAGCAAGGGGCCAACCACCTTAAGAGCTATTGGACTAAGAAGCACTCCAAATTGAGTTTTTTTTTGTAATTTTGTAATTGGCAATTTGCTTTGCTTTCAAATTTTGTAACAAAAAGACCTTTCATTCGAAGTAAGTTGGGAGCCTCCAATAGGTCACCCTACTTCCATTTGTGTGTAATAGTTTTAGGCAATTTTCCCTTAGGATAGTGAGTGTTTTGTTGGGAACCTTAAATGAGGTCATCCAAACACTCTTAGGATCCGCCTAGTTTGCATTTCTTGCACTTTAATTTCTTGCTTACTTTCTTAGCTTATTTCCTTTACCCTCCATTGTCAAACCGCCTAGATAGCTTGCCTTTTACCAATTAGTTTTTACCTTATCTTTCACACCTCTTTTAGTGTTTATTTTGGCTAGTTTCAACCATAGTTTCTTTTACCTTTTGTTTTCAAACCCCCAACAAGAAAGAACCATAACTCAGGAACCAACATGAGTCTTCATTCTTCATCTAATGTTAATGGTGAGGGTTCTACTCCTAAGGACCCCTTGTATAAGATATTAGATGAGTTGAGATCCCTTCAGTTGTGGAAAGAAAAACAAGAGAGAAAAGAAAAAGGTAAAAAAAGAGTGGAAGAAATAAGTCAAGATGAAAGAGAGAAAATAAGAGAGGAAGAAAAAAGAAAAATAATGAAAGAAATGAAAAGAGAAAAACATGCCTCCTATAGTAGTCATGACTCTTGCAAGAGTTTATGTGAAGAACTTAGTGACTATTATAGAGGGCGCCATAGTTCACATACTAAACATCACTCCCAAAGAAGAGAAAAGGATAGAAGGCCTCAAGAGGTTTACATTTGCCTCCCATATTTCCATGGAAAAGATAATATTGAGGCCTACTTAGATTGGGAAATGAAGGTTCAACAACTCTTTGCTTGCCATCATATTAGTGAAGAGAGAAAAGTTCCATCGGCTACCCTTAGCTTTCAAGGGTATGCCCTCTATTGGTGGACTTCCCTTGTTAGGGAATGAAGGATTCATGGGGATCCTCCAGTAGAGTATTGGAATGATCATAAGAGTGCCCTTAGGAAGAGGCACATTCCCTCCTACTATGAAAGGGAGCTTATGGACAAGCTCCAAAGGCTTAGACAAGGGAGTATGAGTCTTGAAGAATATAGACAACAAGCATAGCTAGGTTCCTTAGTGGGCTTAATATGGAAGTGAGGGATAAGGTGGAACTCCTTCCATATAGGGACCTAGATGAGCTAGTCCAACTTTGTATAAAAGTGGAGCAACAACTTAAAAGAAAGCCTTCTTCAAAATCTTATGGCTTTCACTCTTATCCAAGGAAGGACCAAGCCCAAGGAATTTTTGGGGCTGCACCTTCAAAACCCAAGGAAGATAAGGGTAAGACCATAGTGAAATCCACCCCTAAGACTAGTTCCCAAGAAAGGACTAGCAACATTAAATGCTTCAAATGTCTTGGGAGAGGTCTCATTGCCTCTCAATGCCCCACAAAGAAAACCATGATTATGAGGGGTCAAGACATTTATAGTAGTCAAGAGGAGACTACTTCTTCCCCTTCCTCTAGTGGAAGTGAAGATGATGTAAGGTGTGAAGAGTCTAGTGAGGAAGTCTACCCCCATGAAGAAGGTGACCTCTTAATGTTTAGAAGGCTCCTTGGAGGTCAGTCTTGTGATCTATCTCAATCCCAAAGAGAGAACATCTTTCATACAAAATGGAAAATTTTAGATAAAACTTGTTCTCTCATTATGGATAGTGGATCTTGTTGCAATTGTTGTAGCACAAGATTAGTTTCCAAGTTGAACCTCACTATCATTCCCCACCCAAAACCTTATAAACTTCAATGGCTCAATGAACAAGCGGAAATGATAGTTAACCAACAAGTGAAGGTACCTTGCTCCATTGGGACATATAAGGATGAAGTTAATTGTGATATAGTTCCCATGGAGGCAAGGCATATTATTTTAGGAAGACCATGACAATTTGATAGGAAGATCATTTATAATGGCCTAAGTAATGAGGTTACCCTCACCCATCTTGGCACTAAATTTGTGTTGCATCCTCAAGCACCTTCACAGGTGGCCAAAGATCAACTAACTATCAAAGATAAGAGGGATGGGAAAAAAGTTGAAAACCAAAAGAAAAAGACGGATAGTAAGGCCTTGTCTACAAAGGCCAAGGGGAAGGAAAAAGAGGGAAAGGATTCCTCCAACAAGATTGTTAAGAAGGAAAATCATTTTGCAATAAAAGGTGATATTAAAATAGCACTCCTTCTTAAACAATCTTTCTACCTTCTCATATCAAGGGAAACATCCCTTAGCACTGCCACAATTCCTACATTTGAGACCTTACCTCCAAAGGTCCAAGAACTCTTACATGAATTTGGTGATATATTTCCCAAAGAGATACACCCTAGGCTACCTCCTTTAAGGGGAATACAACAACAAATAGATTTAGTCCAAGGAGAAAGCCTTCCAAATAGGCCAGCCTATAGGACTAACCCTTAGGAGACTAAGGAGATAGAGTCTCAGGTTAAAGAATTGTTGGAGAAGGGCTGGGTCCAAGAGAGCCTAAGCCCATGGGCTGTGCCAGTGTTGTTGGTGCCCAAAAAGGATGGTACGTGGAGAATGTTTACAGATTGCAGGACCATCAAAAACATCACTGTAAAGTATAGGCACCCCATTCCTAGACTTGATGATTTGCTTGATGAGTTGCATGGTGCCAATATCTTTTCAAAAATTGGTCTTAAAAGTGGTTATCACAAAATCAGGATGAAAAAGGGTGATGAGTGGAAAACCGCTTTCAAGACCAAGTTTGGTTTGTATGAATGGCTTGTGATGCCTTTTGGGCTCACTAATGCACCAAGCACCTTTATGAGGCTTATGCATCATGTCTTAAGGGATTTCATAGGTAGATTTATCGTTGTTTATTTTGATGATATTTTAGTATACAGTAGGAGCCTAGATGATAACTTAGGACATATCAGGCAAGTTCTTTCAATCCATATGAAAAACACCCTCTGTGAAAATATAGAGAAGTGTACCTTTTGTGTAGATAATATAGTTTTCTTAGGTTTTGTAGTTGTTAGAAATGGGGTCCAAGTGGACCCTGAGAAAATCAAGGCCATCCAAGAATGGCCCACCCCAAAAAGTGTGGGAGATATTAGAAGCTTCCATGGGTTAGCAAGCTTTTATAGAAGGTTCGTTCCTAATTTCTCTACAATTGCATCACCTCTCAATGAGCTGGTGAAGAAGAATGTGGCATTTACCTGGGGTGAAAAAAAGGAGCAAGCCTTTGCTTTGCTCAAAGAAAAGCTTACTAAGGCTCCAGTTCTAGCTCTTCCTGACTTTTCTAAAACTTTTGAGCTAGAATGTGATGCCTCTGGAGTGGGAGTTAGAGCTGTATTGTTACAAGGTGGGCACTCTATTGCTTATTTTAGTGAAAAACTTCATAGTGCCACCCTCAACTACCCCACCTATGATAAAGAGCTTTATGCCTTAATAAGAGCCCTCCAAACTTGGGAATATTACCTTGTTTCCAAGGAATTTGTCATTCATAGTGATCATCAATCACTTAAGTACATTAGAGGGCAAAACAAGTTAAACAAAAGGCATGCAAAATGGGTAGAGTACCTAGAGCAATTTCCATATGTTATCAAATACAAAAAGGGAAAAACAAATGTGGTAGTTGATGCCCTCTCTAGGAGACACACATTGTTTTGCTCCCTGGGAGCTTAAATTTTAGGATTTGATAATATTAAGGACTTGTATGGTTTCGATGAACATTTCTCTCCCATTTACGAGAGTTGTGGGAAAAAGGCCCAAGATGGATTCTATTTGGCTGAGGGGTATTTGTTCAAAGAGGGAAAGCTTTGCATACCCCAAGGATCCATTAGGAAATTACTTGTGAAAGAAAGCCATGAGGGTGGGCTCATGGGCCACTTTGGGATAGACAAGACTCCATGGTTTGCCTAGGACCATTGTGTCAGATAGAGATGTTAAGTTCGTTAGCCACTTCTGGAAATCCTTATGGGCTGAGCTAGGAACTTAACTTCTTTTCTCTACCACTTGCCATCCACAAACTGATGGGCAAATAGAGGTAGTGAATAGGTCTTTATCCACCCTTTTAAGGGCTCTTTTGAAAGGCAACCATAAGTCTTGGGATGAGTATCTTCCTCATGTAAAATTTGCCTACAACAGGGGGGTTCATAGAACCACCAAGTAGTCCCCTTTTGAGGTTGTCTATGGGTTCAATCCCCTAACACCATTAGACCTCATTCCCCTTCCACTGGACACTTCTTTTATACATAAAGAAGGGGAATCTAGGTCAGAGTTTGTAAAGAAGTTGCATGAGAGGCTTAAGAACCAAATAGAGAACCAAACAAAGGTGTATTCAACTAAAGGCAATAAAGGAAGAAAAGAGCTAGTTCTTAATGAGGGTGACTGGGTTTGGCTCCATCTTAGAAAGGATAGATTCCCTACTAAAAGGAAATCCAAGCTTAGCCCTAGGGGATGGACCTTTTCAGGTTTTGGAAAGGATCAATAACAATGCCTATAGGTTGGACCTCCTAAAAAAGTATGGAGTCAGCACCACTTTTAACATTTCTGATTTAATTCCTTTTGCAGGTGGAGCTGATATTCAGGAGGAGGAACTAACAGATTTGAGGTCAAATCCTCTTCAAGGGGAAGGGGAAGATGCAATCCTCACTAGGAAGGGACCAGTTACTAGAGCCATGAGCAAGAGGCTCCAAGAGGATTGGGCTAGAGCTGTTGAAGAAGGCCCTATGGTTCTCATGAACCTCAGGGTAGATTTCTGAGCCCATGGGCCAAGGTTGGGTCCAATTATCTTTGTACATATTAGACTAGGATGTCATTATATTTGGTCCTTGTATTTAGGGCTCCATAATGTAGGTATGGTACCCTAGAAATATAGGATTTTTCAACCCTTGTATTTTAGGGCACCTAGACTAGTTTTTGTATTAGGGGTAGTTTTGTAATTTCACATGCACTAAGTGAATATTTGATGTGTGTGGTTGGAAATAAATTTAATTGAATTGGTAGAAGCCCAATAAAATTAAATTTTAGCGGGGGAGGTGAGCATTTGCTTACTACACCCCATTGCCACATCATATAGTCACACTTTGTGCATGTCCTTCATGCTTCACATGCCTCATGACACCTAAGCACACTTAGTGGAGAATCTTGGAATTGATCTTGGATTAGTGGGCTGAACCATAACTAAAATTCACTAATCATAATTAGTTAAATTTTGGCTCCAAAGTTTGGCTCCATAAATTCAATTTCAAATTGAAGTGAAATTTGAATTGAAATTCAAATTCCCCTCCAATTTTGT